>NC_053390.1:399713426-399757590 GCF_905171765.1 Bufo bufo
AGTCGTGGCGCATCAACCCTATCGGCCTTGTCACAAAGCTATCATCCAATAAAAAACGTCTCATTTATGACCTCTCCGCGCCTCATATGTCCTCCATCCCCAGTCTCAATTCACTCATTCCATCTGAGGAATATCCCATGCAGTATTCTTCAGTTGACGAGGCCATCCAGTACATTCTTCAAGCAGGTGTCGGGGCTTGGCTGGCCAAGGTAGATATTGCCGATGCTTTCAAGCTGCTTCCAATACACCCGCAGCTTTGGAAGTACTACGGCATCCAGTGGGCAGATAAATTTTACTTTGCCAACCGGCTTACTTTTGGGTCCAAGAGCAGCCCTTGGCTTTTTGAACAACTTGCCAAAGCCCTGCACTGGATTCTCAACCATCACGGTGGCTTATCCATGGTCGTCCACTACTTGGACGACTTTCTTCTCATTGAAAGGCCCAGTCAGGTCCCTTCCATTCCCTATTCACTTCTGGATATTTTTTCCCGTCTCCAGGTTCCCGTGGCCACGGCCAAGACTGAGGGTCCGGCCACCATTTCCTGGGCAGTTCAGTCTCACTCTCTGACAAGGGCGGAGCTCCAATCCTTGCTGGGGATGCTTAACTTCGCCTCCAGAATTATGCCTCAAGGCAGGGCCTTCCTTTCCAGGTTGTTATGTCTCCTGCCCTCTGCCCCAGAGCAGGATTCTGTCGTCCATCTGGACAGCCAGGCCATTGCAGATCTCGACATGTGGAGCAGTTTTCTCTCTGACTGGAATGGCATTTCCTTGTTCGTTCCGCGGTGGGATTCCTCTTCCCCCATGGTTTTCTCCGACGCCGCCAGTTCCTCCGGGTTCGCTGCCATTTTCAGGTCTCATTGGCTGGCTGCCAGATGGCCGCCAGAATTAGCCTCAGACTCAGCAGCTCTAAAATCCTCCCCCCTTTTGGAACTGTATCCCATCGTGGCGGCTGCTCAGGTCTGGGGTCACCATTGGTCTAACACTTCTGTGACGTTCATTACAGATAGTCAGACCTTGGTGGACATTGTCAACAAGGGCAGGGCCCAGTCCCCCAGGATTATGGCGTTGTTGCGCAAGTTAGTGTGGTTATCCCTCCACCACAATTTTCACATGCGCTGCGTACACATTTCAGGCGAACAGAATAGGGCCGCGGACGCTCTTTCCCGTGCTAATTTTGCAATTTTCTTTCAGGAAATGCCCGACGCGGATCGGTCAGGCACGCCGGTGCCCCAATTCAGCACTCTCGTTCTGGATTAGATTCGCTCTTAGAGGAGGCCAAGGGTCTGGTCGCAAAATCATTGTCACGCAATACGGCGAGGAATTATCAGGCTGGCCTAAGAGCTTTTGATAAATTCTCTAAGAGTCATCCGAGGGGTCAACACTCCGAAATCTCCTACATCATGGCCTTCTTGGCCTATTGTCACTCACATCTCTCTCTGTCATATAGTACCATCAGACTTTATTTAGCCGGACTTCAACATCACGCTATGCTGGCCACTCCTCATCACAGGTCCTTTTTTTCCATTCAAGCTATTAAAGCCACCCTTCGGGGTATTCAAAAGGAGGGGAAGGGGTCTGTGAGCCGTAGGCAACCAGTGTCCAGCAAATTGTTCAGGGATCTCTCCTCGTCATTGGATGGTAATCCTTTTGGGCCCTCCACTAGCCTGATTCTGAAAGCGGCCATGTATCTCACCTTTTATGGGTTCCTCCGGCCCCGAAAAGGTTCTGGCCGGTCCAAATCGTCAAAACCATCCTCTGAAGCAACATCTGTCATGGGGCCAGGGCCATTACACTCTCCTCCTACCCTCCACCAAAACCAATCAGACGGGTCCCCCCTCTGAGGTTAAATTCTACCCAACATTGAACAAATGGTGCCCAGTTCAAGTGCTGCATCAACTGATAGCACTCATCCAAGGTTCATTGCCCGATAGCCCGCTCCTGCCGCATGCAGGCAAGCCTCTCAGCACCTCTCAGTTTATATCTTATATCCGTGCCCTCGCCCAGGGACTAGGTTATGACCCCAAGGTAATTTCGGGGCACTCATTCCGCATAGGGGCGGCCTCCGCTGCTTCTCGGCATCAGGTGCCAGCCCACGTCATCCGGTCCATGGGGCGGTGGCGGTCCTCCTGCTTTACCAGGTATATACCCAATCCTCAAGTCGAGATATCTCATGCCTTTCGATCACTGGCTTTGTAATTTGTAATAAAAGTGTTGTACCTAACCGTAGTTTTTGCCCCCTTTTTTTCACTGGTGTACCCGCGCCCGTGGCTCCCGGCACAATTCAGCCACTATGATCAGGGCAGGTTTCTCTGCGTACGCCGACGTTGTCCTAGCCCTGACCATAAATTGTAAGGCTGTTACCAGCCTGCATTTGTTTGAGGGGCGTCTGGCTATTTATTCCCCTACCTGCCGCTCAGCCAGGCGCCCGAGCCTCACGCCCCTCCCTCCCGCCCTTTTCTCAAGCTTCCATCAGGTATGCCCCCTTTTTTTCACTGGTGTACCCGCGCCCGTGGCTCCCGGCACAATTCAGCCACTATGTTCAGGGCAGGTTTCTCTGCGTACGCCGACGTTGTCCTAGCCCTGACCATAAATAAAAGTAATACAAGTGTGCAATGTGTGCAACATGTGTCTTATAATGCAGAGGGTAATTTTTCAAATCTCTGAGTAAAAACGTTAAATAATAGTCCAAAATCTGCGCCAGGGCATCTCCAGACAGTTCAAGGTTTTATGTTTTGCAAAATAAAGCAATACTAGTGTGCAAAGTGTGTCTTGCAATCCCAGATTAGGAAGTTTAGCTGTTGGGACCTATAATGACATCATTATCACAGGTCCTGCACCATCTAGTAAAGAAACTGCACAGAAAATGATAAGGTTCCCAGCTTAGAAAGGTGCATATGCCAGGACCTGTGTGCATCAGCATCCTTTTAAAGAGCATCACGTGACCGCTGGAGGCAATCATTGTCATCCATACACTACATCACTGGGTCACATGCTGTATTTAAAGGTCATGTACACCTTTAGGGGCAATTTTTTAAATTATTTCCTTGTACTCATTTTGAGCTAAAAATCATTTAAAAAATTTGTCTTTATTACAAATATAGAACCCTTTTTCTGTACAGGGCTGAGATGCTCTGGGATCCTAATTGGGATGCGCTGGGATCCTAATTTTCTCTCTGCCATGTCAGCCAGCTAATCCGACAAGTTCCTTATCTCTGCTCTCTGACATTATAATCACTCATTATAGTTCAGTTCTCAATGCGTCTGCAGAGAAGACTGCTTCATCAGGACTTGCTAACCGAGGAACAGATGTACAGATAAACACGATATTGCGGCCACAACTGATGGTGTGTGTCTACAGCTTCGGGCGTAATTTTGATGTGTAGCACGTAAATTGAGTGATAAATGATGGTTAAGGGTCCATTCACATGCCCGTATGTGTTCTGCGGATTTGAAAATTGCGGATCCGCAAAACACGGACACTGGCAATGTGCATTCCACAATTTGCGGACCGCACATCGCCGGCACTATCATAGAAAATGCCTACTCTTGTCCGCAATTGCGGACAAGAATAGGACATGTTCTATTTTTTTGCAGAAACTGAAGCACGGATGCGGAAGTGCGGATCAGCAAATGCGGATGCGGACAGCACATTCCGGCCCCATTGAAAATGAATGGGTCTGCACCCATTCCGCAAAATTGCGGAACGGATGCGTACCCATTTTGAGGACAAGTGAATGGACCCTAAGGACGTTTGCAGGGTGTGTTTGTGGGCCCCCTTATGTTTGAGGAGCAGGGATTAATGTATATATACATAGGGGATTCGTAACCTGTGGGGCTATACACTATCTTGGCATAAAATGATCCCTATTACTATTGCAAATAAGGTCCTACTTTTTGGTGCCTCTGAGTGTCCTGAAAATACTGCCATAGGGTCTTATTTGCACTGTGACACAGAGAGTGGAAAGTACTCCTAGGTTGCATGCATTGACCAGATGGACATAGACAAACTACAATCTAGATAACGGTGCCTGTGGTCATATCATTCCACCCTGTGTGAGATTTTCTGCCTTTTGTACTATATAGGACTTGGTCCGATTTTTTTTATAATATATTTAATGAAATAAAGTATTTGTTATTTTCATGTTAGCATTCTCAATAGAC
The DNA here is from genome assembly GCF_905171765.1 of Bufo bufo. Lineage (NCBI taxonomy): Eukaryota > Metazoa > Chordata > Amphibia > Anura > Bufonidae > Bufo > Bufo bufo. The sequence continues at coordinate 399,717,587 of NC_053390.1, forward strand.
AGTGATTCTTTTTCTAATAGTGAGACGCCTACCTAGTTGATCGTTCTCAGTGAATTTGATTTGTTCAACACTAAATATAGTTAGGGTACTTTCACATTAGTGGCAGGGGACTCCGGCAGGCTGTTCCAGCAGGTGAACAGCCTGTTGGATCCGTCCTGGCGCTAGTTCACGTGTGCCCCCGGACTGCCACTTCGTCCCCATTGACTATAATGGGGGCGGGGGTGGAGTTCCGGTGGCTGCACGGCAGCGGACAGTGAGAGGCAGCTGGACTAAAAGTACTGCATGCAAATAAAACCTTATTGAGATGCTGTAGCATGGCCTCAAGAAAGCGATTCACACCAGACATCCCAAGAATATTGCTGAACTGAAACAGTTCTGTAAAGAGGAATGGCCAAGAATTACTCCTGATCGTTGTGCATGCCTGATCTGCAACTACAGGAAACGTTTGGTTGCTGCCAAATGAGGTTCAACCAGTTATTAAATCCAAGGGTTCATATACTTTTTCCACCTGGACTGTGAATGTTTAAATGGTGTGTTCAATAAAACCATGGTAACATTTAATTATTTGTGTGTTATTAGTTTAAGCAGACTGTGATTGTCTATTGTAACTTAGATGAAGATCAGATCACATTTTATGACCAATTTGTGCAGAAATCCATATCATTCCAAAGGGTTCACATATACGTTTTCTTGCAACTGTATATGTGCTGAAAGCGTTTAGTGGCGTATTTCTATACAGAAAGAAAAAAAAATACGCACTTTACTGTTGCAGTTATTTGTGGCAAAAGCATTTTGTGGCCTATTTCAGTTCAAAAAGAAAAATATATACGCACTTCACTGTTGCAGTTATTTGTGGTGAAATGTTTAGTGGCCTATTTAAGTACAGAAAGAAAAACATATACGCACTTCACTGTTGCAGTTATTTGTGGTAAAAGCGTTTAGTGGCCTATTTCAGTACAAAAAGAAAAATATATTCTCAGTTCTCTTCTGCAGTTATATGTGGTGAAAGCATTTAGTGGCCTTTTTCAGTACAAAAATAAAAATATATATGCACTTAACTGTTGCAGTTATTTGCGGTAAAAACATTTAGTGATATATTTCAGTACTAAAAGAAAAATATATATGCAGATTACTGTTGAAGTTATTTGTGGTAAAAGCATTTAGTTGCCTATTTCAGTACAAAAAGAAAAATATATTCTCAGTTCACTTCTGCAGTTATATGTGGTGAAAGCGTTTAGTGGCCTATATCAGTACAGAAAAAAAAAATATATATATATATATGCACTTCACTGTTGCAGTTATTTGTGGTGAAAGCGCTTAGTGGCCTATTTTAGTACAAAAAGAAAAATATATTCTCAGTTCACTTCTGCAGTTATATGTGCTGAAAGCGTTTAGTGGCCTATATCAGTACAGAAAAAAAAATATATATATATACGCACTTCACTGTTGCAGTTATTTGTGGTGAAAGCGCTTAGTGGACTATTTTAGTACAAAAAGAAAAATATATATGCACTTCACTGTTGCAGTTATTTGTAGTGATGGACGAACATCGGCCGGGACGATTCCCGAATGCGATCTCGCAAACGCGATCAAATGTTCGCGAACTGCAAGTTCGCGGTGGCCCCCATTCACTTTAATGGCAGGCAAACCTGAAAAACTTCATGTCATTATTGCAGCCACCAAATACTTACAAGAAGTGCACAAATCGTCCCACAACATGGACAGTGACATACCAGAAGTGGATCAATGGCAAAAATTCACACAAAAAATATGTATTTTAATCAGAGGCCTTTTTTCTGTGGAAAAATCAGAGGCCAGTTTTTCAGAGGAAAACTGTCAAAAATGTGGCCTGCTGGAACCTAGAAAAATTTTAATTTAGGCCACAGGAGTACAGGCCCCTAAAATTAGGTATTCACCGGACAGAAAACATCAAGTGATTATGTGGCTGGAGGTATATTGGATGGTCATTAAATATAAATTTTACTGCAGGCCAGTAAAAATAAATGTCAAATACATATGCTTAAAAGAACAAAAAATCGAAAATTGGATTAAAAACATGGCTAACGAAAACCCCCCTCTTGAAAACCCCCCAAATGGTAATAGTTGAAATTCGATAACACATGGTCATCGTCAACAAGTGTTGAATTCCTCTGAGGTCCCAAACATTAGGCATTCACCTGACAGAAAAGAACAAGTAAGGCTGGGTTCATACGGGCGTCACGTTATGGCTCCGGATGCGTCCCGGGTGCATTGCGGCAAACCCGCGCGAGTAGGTGCGCAATTGCAGTCAGTTTTGACTGCGATTGCGTTCCGTTGTTCAGTTTTTATTGCGCGGGTGCAATGCGTTTTGTATGCGCGTGATAAAAAACTGACTGTGGTACCCAGACCCAAACTTCTTCACTGAAGTTCAGGTTTGGGTTCGGTGTTGTGTAGATGTAATTATTTTCCCATATAACATGGTTATAAGGGAAAATAATAGCATTTTTTAATACAGAATGCTTAGTAGAAGGCCAATTGAGGGTTGAAAAATATAAAAAAATTAACTCACCTTCTCCAATTGATCGCGTAGCTGCGGGTCTCCTGTTCTTTCTTCAGGACCTGTCAAAGGACCTGTGGTGATGTCACAGAGCTCATCACATGGTCCAATCACATGGTCCATCACCACGGTGATGGACCATGTGATTGGACCATGTGATGTGACGTCACCACAGGTCCTTTAGCCGGCAGCTCATGATTAAAGAAGTAAGAAGAGATCGGCAACTACGCGATCAAGAGGAGGAGGTGAGTTAATATTTTTTTATTTTTTAACCCTCAATTGACCTTCTACTAAGCATTCTGTATTAAAGAATGCTATTATTTTCCCTTATAACCATGTTATAAGGGAGAATAATACAGTGAATAGACTTTCATCTTAGCAATCATGCGTGAAAATCACCCCTCATCTGCACAGCCCCATAGAACAAAATAGGTCCGGATTCAGTGCGGGTGCAATGCGTTCACCTCACGCATTGCACCCGCACGGAATTCTCGCCCGTGTGAACCCAGCCTAATTATGTGGCTGGAGGTATATTAGAAGGTCATGCAATATCAATTTTACTGCAGGCCAGTGTAGTACAGGCCTCAAACATTAGGCATTCACCAGACAGAAAATAACTATTGATAATGTGGCTGGAGGTAAATTTGGCGGTCACCGTATAACAATTTTTCTGTTGGCCAGTTAGATTACACCAAAAATTATCTATTCACTGTACATAAAAGATCAAGTGATTATGTGGCCGGAGGTATATTAGACGGTCAATGGATATCAATTTTACAGCAGGCCAGTGGACTACAGGCCCCAAAAAATATTCATTCTCCGTACAGAAAAGCTAAATTGATAATGTGGCTGGAGGTAAATTAGGCGGTCACCATATAACTATTTTACTGTTTGCCAGTTAGATTACAGGCCCCAAAAATTATGCATTCACCGTACATAAATAATCAAGTGATTATGTGGCTGGAGGTATATTAGACGGCCATTCAATATCAATTTTACTGCAGGCCAGTGTAGTACAGGCCCCAAACATTAGGCATTCACCGGACAGAAAAGAACAAGTAATTTTTTGGCTGGAGGTATATTAGACGGTCATTAGATATCAATTTTACTGCAGGCCAGTACAAATAGATGTCAAATACATATATTTAAAAGAACAAAAAATATAAAATTGGATTAAAAACATGGGTAACAAAATCCCACCTCTTGAAAAAAAAAGATAATAGTTGAAATTCGATAACATGTGGTCAAAAGGTGTTGAATTCCTCCGAGGTCCCAAACATTAGGCATTCACTGAACAGAAATGGCTTTTTATGTTCTGGGTGTTGGTGGATATTTGTGAGCTGTCATGAGGAAATTCAATTAAACATGGTCGTCACAGGTGTTAAATTCCTCCGAGATCCATGCCTCATTCATTTTTAGAAATGTAAGGTAGTCCACACTGTCATGAGCTAGGCGAGTGCGCTTTTTGATCACGATCCCCCTTGCTGCGCTGAACGTACTCGACGAGGGGCAAGCCAAGAGTTCCATGGCAAATTTTGCCAGTTCTGGACACAGGTCAAGCCTGCACATCCAGAAGTCCAGGGGTTCCTCGCTTCTCAGAGCATCCACATCAGCCTTTAACCCGATGTAGTTGGACACATGTCGGTCTAGGCGTTCCCTGAGGCTGGATCCGTAGGGTGGCTGTCGATAGGTTGGATGCAAGAATGATCTCATATCCGAAGTGACCAACACATCTTTAAACCGCCCTCTTCTTGCATGCACTGTAGGATTGGTACTCGCAACTGTTTCTCTGAGGGTGGAAATTTCTCTGCCAGCGCCCGCAACAGCAGAATGCAGCATCTCTCACAGCAAGGACTGGAAATTCTGCATTCTGACAGCCCTCTGTGATGCTGGTAACATGTCCGCCATTTTGTGTTTGTACCAGGGGTCTAAGTACGTTGCCACCCAGTACTGGTCTTTTGCTTTTATGCTTTTTATATGGGGGTCCCTCTTCACACACTGGAGCATGAAGGCCCCCATTTGCACTAAATTGGAAGTGGTGGAGCGGCCTGGCTCCTGCTCATCGCCCAGGAGAATAACGTCCTCGGTCTCCTCCCCCCATCCACAGACAACACCAGGGATCCCAGAAAAGTTTAAAGCCTGCTCTTCTTGCTCATCCTCCTCCTCCCCCCAGGCACCATCCTCCTCTGACTCCTCTTCAGACTCCTGCTGACTTGTGTCAGATGAAGTAGCCCCCTGGTAAATTATTCAGCATTGCGACTTCCTCATCTTCCTGCTCCTGCTCCTCGACGGCTTGATCAATGACACAACACAATGCACGCTCCAGAAAGAAGGTGTAAGGTACGATGTCACTGATGGCGCCCTGACTGTGACTGAATGGTTTGGTGATCTCATCAAATGGCCGCAGAAGTCTTAATGCGTTGCGCATGAGCAGCCACTGGCGCTGTGGAAAAAAAACAAGCTTCCCAGAACCTGTCCTGCTGCAGAGTTCGTACAGGTAGTCATTAACGGCACGTTTCTGCTGGAAAAGCCTATCAAGCATATACAAGGTGGAGTTCCAGCGGGTCGGGCAGTCACAAATCAGACGTCTGACGGGCAAGTAGTGTCGCTGCTGAACGTCAGCAAGGCGAACCATGGCCGTGTAAGATCTTCTAAAATGGGCAGATATTTTCCTGGCTTGCCGCAAGACGTCCTGGACCCCGGGGTATTTGGCAACAAATCGATGCATAACTAAGTTAAGAACGTGTGCCATGCACGGCACGTGTGTCATTTTGCCCTGTTTCAGCGCGCTCAGCAGATTTGCACCGTTGTTGCACACCACTTTACCAACTGTCAAATTGAGCGGGGTTAGCCACTAATCGGCCTGTGACCGCAGAGCAGAAAGCAGTGCAGGACCGGTGTGGCTCTTGGCTTCCAGGCACAACAGCCGCAGCACAGCATGGCAATGTCTCACCGGCACGTCGAATAGGTTCTGGGGAGCTTGGGGGGGTGCAGCGAAAGAGGCGGTAGCAGTGCAAAAGGAGGCCCTATTAGCTAGCGTTTGGTGTCTCTTACTCTCTAACAGTCTGTCCCTGCTCCACACAGCAACCTCTCCCTACACTAGCAAAAGACTGAATGTAATACGGCAGCCAGATCGGGTTTATTTATAGGGTAGGGGGTGTGTCCATGTGCTGAAACGTCTCAATTGGCTATCCTGTCCCACCTGATGGATGTGTCATGGGTCAAAGTTCTGCAAAATGCAAAAAATTATGACATCGGCATACTTTGCCATATGTTCGCCTGGAGGTAACTGGTGAATTGTCTGTGAGTCGGACCTCACGCTCCTGTAATTCGCCCACTGGCCCCTGGTATTGCCCATACGGCACAGGTAGGTGAGTGTTAGGACTCGAGCTACTTGAGAAACCTTGGCGTGGTGCTCGGGCTCAGACATGTCCTCCATAGTAGGACATGTTGGATATTCTCTCAATTTTAATATCAGTTTGAGGGTTTAGTAAGACCGCAGAGTGCACCTGTCTTTAAAAATATTATTATATTGTTGAAAGTCTTTAGTGGCCTATTTCAGTACAAAAACAAAAATATATACGCATTTCACTGTTGCAGTTATTTGTGGAGAAAGCGTTTAGTGGCGTATTTCAGTACAAAAAGAAAAATATATTTGTCACTATTAGGGGTATTTTAATTTGCTTTTAATTTATTTAGTTCAGCTAAAAGTATGTCAGACAGAGAAGTGCCAGGCCATGCACAGAGGAGTGGCAGAGGCCTAAATGTTTCTGGAGCAGGCAAAGGTCGCAGCAGAGTAAGGGGGTGTGGCAGCAGTAATCACAGCAAGAGTCCTGAGCTTTCTGTGTCATCTGGCGGTTGTGTCTTGACCAGCAATGCAGCGGTTCTTGATTGGTTAACTCGGTCATCCACTTCATCCCAAGTGACATCAGACACCCCCAGCCAACAGTCGGTTGGTTCGTCAGACACAACCCTTAGTTGGCATGGCCCAGGAGTAGGCCCTGTGCCCTCACCTGTCCTCAACCTGCCTCTGTCCTTTTCTGTTCCCTCACCGGGAGAAGTATTATATGCTGTAGGCTCAGCTCCACTTTTCAGCGAGGAAGATCTACTAGAGGACAGTCAGCAGCTACTGCCCAGACAAGATCTGTAGGAGAAATCTGCCGCTTCCTGCGCTAGGCGTGCAAGTAGTGATAAGGAGAGTGGCGTGGGAGGTGGTGTTGCATGCAGTCAGGCTCCTGACCCAGAGAGCATTGAAGAGGACATCAGTGACGTGCAGACACTACTCGATGATGATGAAGCTGATCGCACTTGGAAGCCGGGCGCAGAAGGGGCTTCATCATAAGGAGAAGAGAGTGGCAGCTTGCTCTTGATGCAGCGGCTGAGCCAGCAAGGTGGTAGCAAGGCTAGGAGTCAGCAGGGTGGCAGCAGTGGGAGGTCAGGAGCCAAAAAGTGCCCAGGGTAGACCACCTGCTTCGCAGCAGCCTACCTGCCCGGGAAGTAGTGGTGCAGGGGTTCACGGAGGCAGCGGTGGTAGAAGTCAGTCAGTGCGGATTGTTGGGTGGAAAATCACCTACTCGGCGGTGAGGCAGTTTTTTGTTAAGCTGCCGGAGGAGGTTAACATGGCCATACGTAGAATATGTGGGCAGAAGGTGAAGCATGGCCAGGGCCAATGTTGGCACCACGGCCCTGCGTCAACATATGCAGCGTCACCATAAAGTGGCCTGGTAGATCCGATGCTCCAATGTGGTGTTACAGCCTGCCGTAGCAACCGCTGCATCACTCAGTGGCACGCACCCGGTTTCAGGCAGTGAAGGCTCCACCACGTCAGCCGAAGGGAGCTGTCTGTCATTCCCGTCTTCTGCTGGTCCAGATGCTCCTGCTCCTCCTACTCCTCATCAGTCCTTCCGTCAGCAATCGATCACTGAAGCAATTGCCAAGAGACAGCAGTATGCATGCACTCATCCTATGGTGCAGAAGCTGAATATGCTCCTGTCCAAGTTGCTGATGCTGCAGGCCCCACTTTCCAAGTGGTGGACTCTGCATCTTTCAGAGAACTGCTGGTTGTGCCGAGCCGAGGTGGAGAGCCCCAAGCCGTGATTTATTTGCGAAAAAGGCAGTACCAGCTCTGCACAAATATTTAGAACAGAAGGTGGGCCAGTTTTTGAGCCTGTCGGTGTCTGCCAAAGTGCACGGCAGCGCCGAAGTGTGGAGCTGTAACTATGGTCAGGGACAGTACATGTCCTTTACGGCCCACTGGGTGAATGTGGTTCCTGTACAGCCACACCAGAAACTTGGCCAGGTCACAACGCTTCCACCTCCACGTTGTTGGTCTTGCAACAATGTCTGCCTCTGCATCCTCATCCTCCACCATGTCCTCAGCCTCCACTGCAGGAACAAGTCACAGTGCCCCTCCATCATACCACATGTGCAGGGCACGGCGGTGTCACGCTGTTCTGCACCACGTTTCCCTGGTCGAACGGAGTCACACAGGAGAAGAACTGCTCTGTGTCCTTGATCAAGAAAATGAATCCTGGCTTTCTCCCCAACAACTCAAAATCGGAACCGGCAATGGGAAGAACATTGTGTCGGCAATGCGTCAAGGAGGGCTGAGCCATGCGCACACATGGCACACATGTTCAAGCTTGTTGTTAAGCGGTTCTTAAAGTCTTCAATCCATCTGCAAGACATACTAAAAATGGCCAGGAAACTTTGCATGCACTTCAGCCACTCATACACCGCAAAGCACACCCTCATTCAGCTGCAGCGGCAGAACGGCATCCCCCAATATAGGTTGATATGCGTGTTTCCACCCATTGGAATTTCACCCTCCATATGTTGGACCGACTATACGAGCAGAGAAAGGCCATAAGTGATTTATTGATGATCAAAGTGGACAGGAGTACTCCCCTGTGTAACTTCGATATCAGCCAGTGGCAGCTCATGCGTGACACCTGCTGCTTGCTCAGGCCCTTTGAAGACGCCACGTTATTTGTCAGTCGCCAGGACTACGGGATGAATGACGTCATTCCACTGCTCTGCTTCATGTCCTAGAACAGATGGTGGTAACTCAGGCGACAGGAGACGTGGCGCCTAGATCTCAAGGCAACATGAGCCATGTGCGGGTTGAACTGGAAGAGGATGGGGAGAAGGGCATTGGAGCACAGGCAATGTGTAGCGAAATGGGTGGTTTTTCTACTTAGGTGACAGGAGAGGAGGAGCAGGAGCAGCCAGATGAGCTACAGGGTGACGAGGAAGACGAGACAGCGGACCCTGACACACCGTGCCAGTATGCAGTGGAGATGAAGGCAGAATGATGTTGCTGCTGCCACCGCCTCCAGGCTCTGTCATTGTGCCACTTGGTGGCCTCCTCATACTGCTCCCAACTCCAGACTCTGTCACTGTGCCACTCGGTGGCCTCCTCATACTGATTCCAACTCAAGACTCTGTCATTTTGCCAATCGGTGACCTTCTCTTGATGCTGATGCTGCTGCCGCCTCCTCCAGGCTCTGTAGCTGTGTCACTCAGTGGCCTCTTCATACTGCTGCCACCTCATAACTCTGTCATTGTGCCACTCGGTGGCCTCCTCATACTGCTGCCACCTCCAGACTCTGTCATTGTGTCACTCGGTGGCCTCCTCATACTGCTCCAAACTCCAAACTCTGTCATTTTGCCAATCGGTGACCTTCTCTTGATGCTGCTGCTGCCGCCTCCTCCAGGCTCTGTAGCTGTGCCACTCAGTGGCCTCTTCATACTGCTGCCACCTCAAAACTCTGTCATTGTGCCACTCGGTGGCCTCCTCATACTGCTGCCACCTCCAGACTCTGTCATTGTGCCACTCTGTGGCCTCCTCATACTGCTGCCACCTCAAGACTCTATCATTGTGCCATTCGGTAGCCTCCTCATACTGCTACCACCTCCATACTCTGTCATTTTGCCACTCATTGACCTTCTCTTGATGCTGCTGCTGCTGCCACCGCCACCAGGCTCTGTCATTGTGCCACTCGGTGGCCTCCTCATACTGCTGCCACCTTCAGAATCTGTCATTGTGCAACTCGGTGGCCTCCTCATACTGATGCCAACTCCAGACTGTCATTGTGCCACTCGGTGGCCTCCTCATACTGTTGCCACCTCAAGACTCTGTCATTGTGCCATTCGGTGGACTCCTCATACTGCTGCTAACTCCCGACTCTGTCATCGTGTCATTCGGTGGCCTCCTCATACTGCTCCCAACTGCAGACTCTGTTATTTTGCCAATCGGTGACCTTCTCTTGATGCTGCTGCCGCAGCCTCCTCCGAGCTCTGTCGTTGTGCCACTCAGTGGCCTATTCATACTGCTGCCACCTCAAAACTCTGTCATTGTGCCACTCGGTGGCCTCCTCATACTGCTGCCACCTCAAAACTCTGTCATTGTGCCACTCGGTGGCCTCCTCATACTGCTGCCACCTCCAGACTCTGTCATTGTGTCACTCGGTGGCCTCCTCATACTGCTCCCAACTCCAAACTCTGTCATTTTGCCAATCGGTGACCTTCTCTTGATGCTGCTGCTGCCGCCTCCTCCAGGCTCTGTAGCTGAGCCACTCAGTGGCCTCTTCATACTGCTGCCACCTCAAAACTCTGTCATTGTGCCACTCGGTGGCCTCCTCATACCGCTGCCAACTCCAGACTGTGTCATTGTGCCACTCTGTGGCCTCCTCATACTGCTGCCACCTCAAGACTCTGTCATTGTGCCATTCGGTAGCCTCCTCATACTGCTACCACCTCCAGACTCTGTCATTTTGCCACTCATTGACCTTCTCTTGATGCTGCTGCTGCTGCCACCGCCACCAGGCTCTGTCATTGTGCCACTCGGTGGCCTCATCATACTGCTGCCACCTTCAGAATCTGTCATTGTGCAACTCGGTGGCCTACTCATACTGCTGCCAACTCCAGACTGTCATTGTGCCACTCAGTGGCCTCCTCATACTGTTGCCACCTCAAGACTCTGTCATTGTGCCATTCGGTGGACTCCTCATACTGCTGCTAACTCCAGACTCTGTCATCGTGTCACTCGGTGGCCTCCTCATACTGCTCCCAACTGCAGACTCTGTTATTTTGCCAATCGGTGACCTTCTCTTGATGCTGCTGCCGCCGCCTCCTCCAGGCTCTGTCGTTGTGCCACTCAGTGGCCTCTTCATACTGCTGCCACCTCAAAACTCTGTCATTGTGCCATTCGGTGGCCTCCTCATACTGCTGCCACCTCCAGACTCTGTCATTGTACCACTCGGTGGCCTTCTCCTGATGCTGCCAACTCCAGACTGTGTCATTGTGCCCTCGGTGGCCTCCTCATACTGCTGCCAACTACAGACTCTGTCATTGTGCCACTCGGTAGCCTCCTCATACTGCTACCACCAACAGACTCTGTCATTTTGCCACTCATTGACCTTCTCTTGATGCTGCTGCTGCCACCGCCTCCAGGCTCTGTCATTGTGCCACTCGGTGGCCTTCTCATACTGCTGCTAACTCCAGATTCTGTCATTGTATCACTCAGTGGCCTCCTCATACTACTCCCAACTACAGACTCTGTCATTTTGCCAATCGGTGACCTTCTCTTGATGCTGCTGCTGCCGCCTCCTCCAGGCTCTGTCGTTGTGCCACTCAGTGGCCTCTTCATACTGCTGCCACCTCAAAACTCTGTCATTGTGCCACTCGGTGGCATCCTCATAATGCTGCCACCTCCGGACAATGTCATTGTGCCACTCTGTGGCCTTCTCCTGATGCTGCCAACTCCAGACTGTGTCATTGTGCCACTCGGTCGCCTCCTCATACTGCTGCCACCTCCAGACCCAGTCATTGAGCCACTTGTTGGCCTCCTCATACTGCTGACAACTCCAGACTCTGTCATTCTGCCACTCAGTGGCCTCATCATACTGCTGCCACCTCTAGACTCCATCATTGTGCCACTCGGTAGCCTGCTTATACTGCTACCACCTCCAGATTATGTAATTTTGCCCCTTATTGGACCTCTCCTGATGCTGCAGCTGCTGCTGCGTCACCTCCAGACTCTATCATTGTGCGACTCGGAGGCCTCCTCATACTGCTGCCAACTCCAGACTGTCTCATTGTGCCACTCGGTGGCCTCTTCATACTGCTGCCAACTCCAGAATCTGTCATTGTGCCACTCAGTGGCCTCCTCATACTGCTGCCACCTCAAGACTCTGTCATTGTGCCACTCGGTAGCCTCCTCATACTGCTACCACCTCCAGACTCTGTCATTTTGCCACTCATTGACCTTCTCTTGATGCTGCTGCTGCTGCCACCGCCACTAGGCTCTGTCATTGTGCCACTCGGTGGCCTCCTCATACTGCTGCCAACTCCAGACTGTCATTGAGCCACTCAGTGGCCTTCTCCTGATGCTGCTGCTGCTGCCGCCACCTCCAGAATCTGTCATTGTGCCACTCAGTGGCCTCCTCATACTGCTGCCACCTGAAGACTCTGTCATTGTGCCACTCGGTGGCCTTCTCATACTGCTCCCAACTCCAGACTCTGTCATTTTGCCAATCAGTGAACTTCTCTTGATGCTGCTGCTGCCCACTCCTCCAGGCTCTGTCGTTGTGCCACTCAGTGGCCTCTTCATACTGCTGACACCTCCAGGCTCTGTCATTGTGCCACTCGGTGGCCTCCTCATACTGCTGACACCTCCAGGCTCTGTTACTGTGCCACTCGGTGGCTTTCTCCTGATGCTGCCAACTCCAGACTGTGTCATTGTGCCACTCGGTGGCCTCCTCATACTGCTGCCAACTCCAGACTCTGTCATTGTGCCACTCAGTGGCCTCGTCATACTGCTGCCACCTCTAGACTCCATCATTGTGCCACTCGGTAGCCTCCTTATACTGCTACCACCTCCAGATTATGTCATTTTGCCACTTATTGGCCTTCTCCTGATGCTGCAGCTGCTGCTGCGCCACCTCCAGACTCTATCATTGTGCGACTCGGTGGCCTCCTCATACTGCTGCCAACTCCAGACTGTCTCATTGTGCCACTCGGTGGCCTCTTCATACTGCTGCCAACTCCAGAATCTGTCATTGTGCCACTCAGTGGCCTCCTCATACTGCTGCCACCTCAAGACTCTGTCATTGTGCCACTCGGTAGCCTCCTCATACTGCTACCACCTCCAGACTCTGTCATTTTGCCACTCATTGACCTTCTCTTGATGCTGCTGCTGCTGCCACCGCCACTAGGCTCTGTCATTGTGCCACTCGGTGGCCTCCTCATACTGCTGCCAACTCCAGACTGTCATTGAGCCACTCAGTGGCCTTCTCCTGATGCTGCTGCTGCCGCCACCTCCAGAATCTGTCATTGTGCCACTCGGTGGCCTCCTCATACTGCTACCACCTGAAGACTCTGTCATTGTGCCACTCGGTGGCCTTCTCATACTGCTCCCAACTCCAGACTCTGTCATTTTGCCAATCAGTGAACTTCTCTTGATGCTGCTGCTGGCCACTCCTCCAGGCTCTGTCGTTGTGCCACTCAGTGGCCTCTTCATACTGCTGACACCTCCAGGCTCTGTCATTGTGCCACTCGGTGGCCTCCTCATACTGCTGACACCTCCAGGCTCTGTCACTGTGCCACTCGGTGGCCTTCTCCTGATGCTGCCAACTCCAGACTGTGTCATTGTGCCACTCGGTGGCCTCCTCATACTGCTGCCAACTCCAGACTCTGTCATTGTGCCACTCAGTGGCCTCCTCATACTGCTTCCACCTCAAGACTCTATCATTGTGGCACTCGGTAGCTTCCTCATACTGCTACCACCTCCAGACTCTGTCATTTTGCCTCTCATTGACCTTCTCTTGATAAAGCTGCTGCTGCCACCGCCTACATGCTCTGTCATTGTGCCACTCGGTGGCCTCCTCATACTGCTGCCACCTTCAGACTCTGTCATTGTGCCTCTCGTTGGCCTCCTCATACTGCTGCCAACTCCAGACTGTCATTGTACCACTCGGTGGCCTTCTCCTGATGCTGCTGCCGCCACCTCCAGACTCTGTCATTGTGCCACTCGGGGGCCTCCTCGTACTGATGCCAACTCCAGACTCTGTCATTGTGTCACTTGGTGGCCTCCTCGTATTGCTGCAACTCCAGACTCTGTCATTTTGCCAATCGGTGACCTTCTCTTGATGATGCTGCTGCTGCCGACTCCTCCAGGCTCTGTCGTTGTGCCACTCAGTGGCCTCTTCACACTGCTGCCACCTCAATAGTCTGTCATTGTGCCACTCGGTGGCCTCCTCTTACTGCTGCCACCTCCAGACTCTGTCATTGTGCCACTCGGTGGCCTCTTCATACTGCTCCAAACTCCAGACTCTGTCATTTTACCACTCGGTGGCCTTCTGCTGATGCTGCCAACCCCAGACTTTGTCATTGTGACACTCGGTGGCCACCTAATACTGCTGCCACCTCCAGACTCTGTCATTTTGCCACTCGGTGGCCTTCTCCTGATGCTGCTGCCACCACCTCAGACTCTGTCATTGTGCAACTCAATGGACTCCTCATAATGCTGCCATCTCAAGACTCTGTCATTGTGCCACTCGGTGGCCTTTTCCTCCTGCTGCTAACTCCAGACTGTGTCATTGTGCCACTCAGTGTTCTCCTCATACTGCTGTTAACGCTAGACTCAGTCATTGTGCCACTCGGTGGCCTTCTCCTGATGCTGGTAAATCCAGACTCGGTCATTGTGCCACTCGGTGACCTTCTCTTGATGCTGCTGCTGCCGCCTCCTCCAGGCTTTCTCAGTGTGCCACTCGGTGACCTCCTAATACTGCTGCCACCTTAAGATTCTGTCATTGTGCCACTCAGTGGACTCCTCATACTGCTGCAAACTCCAGACTGTGTCATTGTGCCACTCAGTGGACTTCTCTTGATGTTGTCAACTCCAGACTGTGTCATTGTGCCACTCGGTGGCCTCCTGATACTGCTGCCAACTCCAGACTGTCATTGTGCTACTCGGTGGCCTTCTCCTGATGCTGCTGCTGCCGCCACCTCCGGACTCTGTCAATGTGCCACTCGGTGGCCTCCCCATACTGCTCCCAAATCCATAATCTGTCATTTTGCCAATCGGTGACCTTCTCTTGATGATGCTGCTGCTGCCGACTCCTCCAGGCTCTGTCATTGTGCCACTCGGTGGCCTCCTCATACTGCTGACACCTCCAGGCTCTGTCACTGTGCCACTCGGTGGCCTTCTCCTGATGCTGCCAACTCCAGACTGTGTCATTGTGCCACTCGGTGGCCTCCTCATACTGCTGCCAACTCAAGACTCTATCATTGTGGCACTCGGTAGCTTTCTCATACTGCTACCACCTCCAGACTCTGTCATTTTGCCTCTCATTGACCTTCTCTTGATAAAGCTGCTGCTGCCACCGCCTACATGCTCTGTCATTGTGCCACTCGGTGGCCTCCTCATACTGCTGCCACCTTCAGACTCTGTCATTGTGCCTCTCGTTGGCCTCCTCATACTGCTGCCAACTCCAGACTGTCATTGTACCACTCGGTGGCCTTCTCCTGATGCTGCTGCCGCCACCTCCAAACTCTGTCATTGTGCCACTCGGGGGCCTCCTCGTACTGATGCCAACTCCAGACTCTGTCATTGTGTCACTTGGTGGCCTCCTCGTATTGCTGCAACTCCAGACTCTGTCATTTTGCCAATCGGTGACCTTCTCTTGATGATGCTGCTGCTGCCGACTCCTCCAGGCTCTGTCGTTGTGCCACTCAGTGGCCTCTTCACACTGCTGCCACCTCAAAAGTCTGTCATTGTGCCACTCGGTGGCCTCCTCTTACTGCTGCCACCTCCAGACTCTGTCATTGTGCCACTCGGTGGCCTCTTCATACTGCTCCAAACTCCAGACTCTGTCATTTTACCACTCGGTGGCCTTCTGCTGATGCTGCCAACCCCAGACTTTGTCATTGTGACACTCGGTGGCCACCTAATACTGCTGCCACCTCCAGACTCTGTCATTTTGCCACTCGGTGGCCTTCTCCTGATGCTGCTGCCACCACCTCAGACTCTGTCATTGTGCAACTCAATGGACTCCTCATAATGCTGCCATCTCAAGACTCTGTCATTGTGCCACTCGGTGGCCTTTTCCTCCTGCTGCTAACTCCAGACTGTGTCATTGTGCCACTCAGTGTTCTCCTCATACTGCTGTTAACGCTAGACTCAGTCATTGTGCCACTCGGTGGCCTTCTCCTGATGCTGGTAAATCCAGACTCGGTCATTGTGCCACTCGGTGACCTTCTCTTGATGCTGCTGCTGCCGCCTCCTCCAGGCTTTCTCAGTGTGCCACTCGGTGACCTCCTAATACTGCTGCCACCTTAAGATTCTGTCATTGTGCCACTCAGTGGACTCCTCATACTGCTGCAAACTCCAGACTGTGTCATTGTGCCACTCAGTGGACTTCTCTTGATGTTGTCAACTCCAGACTGTGTCATTGTGCCACTCGGTGGCCTCCTGATACTGCTGCCAACTCCAGACTGTCATTGTGCTACTCGGTGGCCTTCTCCTGATGCTGCTGCTGCCGCCACCTCCGGACTCTGTCAATGTGCCACTCGGTGGCCTCCCCATACTGCTCCCAAATCCATAATCTGTCATTTTGCCAATCGGTGACCTTCTCTTGATGATGCTGCTGCTGCCGACTCCTCCAGGCTCTGTCGCTGTGCCACTCAGTGGCCTCTTCATACTGCTGCCACCTCAAAACTCTGTCATTGTGCCACTCGGTGGCCCCCTCTTACTGCTGCCACCCCCAGACTCTGTCATTGTGCCACTTGGTGGCCTCCTCATACTGCTCCAAACTCCAGAGTCTGTCATTGTGCCATTCGGTGGCCTTCTCCTGATGCTGTCAACTCCAGACTGTGTCACTGTGCCACTCGGTGGCCTCCTCATACTGCTGCCACTTCAAAACTCTGTCATTGTGCTACTCAGTGGCCTCCTATTACTGCTGCCACCTCCAGACTCTGTCATTGTGCCACTCGGTGGCCTTCTCCTGATGCTGTCAACTCTAGACTGTGTCATTGTGCCACTCGTGGCCTCCTGATACTACTGCCATCTCTAAACTGTCATTTTACCACTCAGTGGCCTTCTCCTGATATTGCCAACCCCAGACTGTGTCATTGTGCCACTCGGGAGCCTTCTCCTGATGCTGCCAACTCCAGACTTGGTCATTGTGCTACTCGGTGACCTTCTCCTGATGCTGCTGCTGCCGCTGCCTCCAGGCTTTGTCCTTGTGCCACTCGGTGCCCTCCTCATACTGATGCCAACTCCAGATTCTGTCATTTTGCCATTCAATGGCCTTCTCCTGATGCTGCAGCTGCTGCTGTCGACACCTCCAGACTCTGTCATTGTGCCACTCGGTGGCTTCCTCATACTGCTGCCACCTCAAGACTCTGTCATTGTGCCACTCGGTGGCTTCCTCATACTGCTGCAAACTCCAGACTCCGTCATTGTGACACTCGGTGGCCATCTCCTGATGCTGCTGATGCTGCCGCCACCTCCAGACTCTGTCATTGTGCCACTCGGTGGCCTCCTCATACTGCTGCCAACTCTAGACTCTGTCATTGTGCCACTCGGTGGCCTTCTCCTGAAGCTGCCAACTCCAGACTGTGTTATTGTGCCACTCAGTGGCCTCCTCATACTGTTGCCACCTCCAGACTCTGTCATTGTGCCACTCGTGGCCTTCTCCTGATGCTGCTGCCACTACCTCCAGACTCTGTCTTTGTGACACTCAATGGCCTCCTCATACTGCTGCCACCTCAAGACTCTGTCATTGCTCCACTCGGTGGCCTTTTCCTCCTGCTTCCAACTCCAGACTGTGTCATTGTGCCACTCGGTGGCTTTCTCCTGATGCTGCCACCTCCAGACTCTGTCACTGTGCCTCTCGGTGGCCTCCTCATACTGATGCTACTTCCAGACTCTGTCATTTTGCTACTCGGTTGCCTTCTCCTGATGCTGCTGCCACCACCTCCAGACTCTGTCATTGTGCCACTCAATGGCCTCCTCATACTGCTGCCACCTCAATACTCTGTCATTGTGCCACTCGGTGGTCTTCTCATACTGCTGTTAACTGCAGACTGTATCATTGTGCCACTCAGTGTTCTCCTCATACTGCTGCTAACTCTAGACTCAGTCATTGTGCCATTTGGTGGCCTTCTCCTGATGCTACCAACTCCAGACTCGGTCATTGTGCCACTTGGTGACCTTCTCCCGATGCTGCCGTCGCCTGCAGACTTTGTCATTGTGCCACTCGGTGACCTCCTTATACTGCTGCCACCTTAAGATTCTGTCATTGTGCCGTCGGTGGCCTCCTCATACTGCCGACAACTCCAGATTCTGTCATTTTGCCACTCATTGGCCTTCTCCTGATGCTGCAGCTGCTGCTGCCGCCACCTCCACACTCCTCCTCATACTGCTGCCACCTCATGACTCTGTCATTGTGCCACTCGGTGGCCTCCTCATACTGCTGCCAACTCCAGACTGTGTCATTGTGCCACTCGGTGGCCTCTTCATACTGCTTCCAACTCCAGACTCTGTCATTGTGCCAATCAGTGGCCTCCTTATACTGCTGCCACCTCAAGACTCTGTCATTGTGCCACTCATTGACCTTCTCTTGATGCTGCTGCCACCGCCCCCATGCTCTGTCATTGTGCCACTCGGTGGCCTTCTCATACTGCTGCCACCTTTAGACTGTCATTGTGCCACTCGGTGGCCTTCTACTCATGCTGCTGCTGCCGCCACTTCAAGACTCTGTCATTGTGCCACTCGGTGGCCTCCTCATACTGCTACCACCTTCAGACTGTCATTGTACCACTCAGTGGCCTTCTACTGATGCTGCTGCTGCCGCCACCTCCAGATTCTGTCATTGTGCCACTCGGTGGCCTCCGCATACTGCTACCACCTCCAGACTCTGTCATTTTGCCACTCATTGACCTTCAATTGATGCTGCTGCTGCCACCGCCACTAGGCTCTGTCATTGTGCCACTCGGTGGCCTCCTCATACCGCTGCAAACTCCAGACTGTCAATGTGCCACTCGGTGGCCTTCTTCTGATGCTGCTGCTGCTACCTCCAAACTCTGTCATTGTGCCACTCGGTGGCCTGCTCATACTGCTGCCACCTCAAGACTCTGTCATTGCGCCACTCGGTGGCCTCCTCATACTGCTCACAACTCCAGACTCTGTCATTTTGCCAATCGGTGACCTTCTCTTGATGATGCTGCTGCTGCCTCCTACAGACTCTGTCACTGTGCCCCTCGGTGGCCTCCTCATACTGCTGCCACTTCCAGACTCTGTCATTGTGCCCCTCGGTGGCCTTCTCCTGATGCTGCTGCCACCACCTCCATACTCTGTCATTGTGCCACTCAATGGCCTCCTCATACTGCTGCCACCTCAAGACTCGGTTTTTGTGCCACTCGGTGATCTTCTCCCAATGCTGCTGCTGCCGCCGCCTCCAGACTTTGTCATTGTGCCACTCGGAGACCTCCTCATACTGCTGCCACCTTAAGATTCTGTCATTGTGCCACTCGGTGGCCTTCTCATACTGCTGTTAACTGCAGACTGTATCATTGTGC
The DNA here is from genome assembly GCF_905171765.1 of Bufo bufo. Lineage (NCBI taxonomy): Eukaryota > Metazoa > Chordata > Amphibia > Anura > Bufonidae > Bufo > Bufo bufo. The sequence continues at coordinate 399,736,707 of NC_053390.1, forward strand.
CACTCAGTGTTCTCCTCATACTGCTGCTAACTCTAGACTCAGTCATTGTGCCACTCGGTGGCCTTCTCCTGATGCTGCCAACTCCAGATTCGGTCATTGTGCCACTCGGTGACCTTCTCCCAATGCTGCTGCTCCCGCCGCCTCCAGACTTTGTCATTGTGCCACTCGGAGACCTCCTCATAATGCTGCCACCTTAAGATTCTGTCATTGTGCCACTGAGTGGCCTCCTCATACTGCTGCCAACTCCAGACTGTGTCATTGTGCCACTCAGTGGCCTTCTCTTGATGCTGTAAACTCCAGACTGTATCATTGTGCCACTCGGTGGCCTCCTCATACTGCTGCCAACTCCAGATTCTGTCATTTTGCCAATCATTGGCCTTCTCCTGATGCTGCAGCTGCTGCTGCCGCCACCTCCACACTCCTCCTCATACTGCTGCCACCTCAAGACTCTGTCATTGTGCCACTCGGTGGCCTCTTCATACTGCTTCCAACTCCAGACTCTGTCATTGTGCCAATCAGTGGCCTCCTTATACTGCTGCCACCTCAAGACTCTGTCATTGTTCCCCTCGGTAGCCTCCTCATACTGCTACCACCTCTATACTCTGTCATTTTGCCACTCATTGACCTTCTCTTGATGCTGCTGCCACCGCCCCCATGCTCTGTCATTGTGCCACTCGGTGGCCTCCTCATACTGCTGCCACCTTTAGTCTGTCATTGTGTCACTCGGTGGCCTTCTACTCATGCTGCTGCTGCTGCCACCTCAAGACTCTGTCACTGTGCCACTCGGTGGCCTCCTCATACTGCTGCCACCTTCCGACTGTCATTGTGCCACTCGGTGGCCTTCTGCTGATGCTGCCGCTGCCGCCACCTCCAGACTCTGTCATTGTGCCACTCGGTGGCCTCCTCATACTGCTACCACCTCCAGACTCTGTCATTTTGCCACTCATTGACCTTCAATTGATGCTCCTGCTGCCACCGCCACTAGGCTCTGTCATTGTGCCACTTGGTGGCCTCCTCATAATGCTGCCACCTTCTGACTGTCATTGTGCCACTCAGTGGCCTTCTACTGATGCTGCTGCTGCCGCCACCTCCAAACTCTGTCATTGTGCCACTCGGTGGCCTCCTCATACTGCTACCACCTCCAGACTCTGTCATTTTGCCACTCATTGACCTTCAATTGATGCTGCTGCTGCCACCGCCACTAGGCTCTGTCATTGTGCCACTCGGTGGCCTCCTCATACTGCTGCCAACTCCAGACTGTCATTGTGCCACTCGGTGGCCTTCTTCTGATGCTGCTGCTACCTCCAGACTCTGTCATTGTGCCACTCGGTGGCCTCCTCATACTGCTCACAACTCCAGACTCTGTCATTTTGCCAATTGGTGACCTTCTCTTGATAATGCTGCTGATGCTGTTGCTGCCTCCTCCTGACTCTGTCATTGTGCCACTCGGTGGCCTCCTCATACTGCTCACAACTCCAGACTCTGTCATTTTGCCAATCAGTGACCTTCTCTTGATGATGCTGCTGATGCTGTTGCTGCCTCCTCCAGGCTCTGTCGTTGTGCCACTCAGTGGCCTCTTCATACTGCTGCCACCTCCAGACTCTGTCATTGTGCCTCTCGGTGGCCTTCTCCTGATGCTGCCAAATCCAGACTGTGTCATTGTGCCACTCGGTGGCCTCCTCATACTGCTGCCACCTCCAGACTCTGTCATTGTGCCACTCGTTGGCCTCCTCATACAGCTGCCAACTTCAGACTCTGTCATTGTGCCACTCAGTGGCCTCCTCATACTGCTGCCACCTCCAGGCTCTATTATTGTGCCACTAAGTAGCTGCCACTTTAAGATTCTGTCATTGTGCCACTCAGTGGCCTCCTCATACTGCTGCCAACTCCAGACTGTTTCATTGTGCCACTCTGTGGCCTTCTCTTGATACTGTCAACTCCAGACTGTGTCATTGTGCCAATCGGTGGCCTCCTCATACTGCTGCCACCTCCAGGCTCTATTATTGTGCCACTCGGTAGCTGCCACCTTAAGATTCTGTCATTGTGCCTCTCAGTGGCCTCCTCATACTGCTGCCAACTCCAGACTGTGTCATTGTGCCACTCAGTGGCCTTCTCTTGATGCTGTCAACTCCAGACTGTGTCATTGTGCCACCTGATGGCCTCCTCATACTGCCGCCAACTCCAGATTCTGTCATTTTGCCACTCATTGGCCTTCTCCTGATGTTGCAGCTGCTGCTGCCGCCACTTCCACACTCCTCCTCATACTGCTGCCACCTCAAGACTCTGTCATTGTGCAACTCGGTGGCCTCCTTATACTGCTGCCAACTCCAGACTGTGTCATTGTGCCACTCGGTGGACTTGGCAAGCGCCCGACTGTATAGGGAGTGTGCTTAGGGACTGATGGTCCCCCCCCCATTCCCCTTTTTCCTTTAGGGCATTCTGGAGCTGGCCCCGTCATGTAAGGTTTGAGTAGGTGGTAGATTAGGATGGCTGTTAGGGGTTAATTCTCTGGGTGAAACTCCTCTGGGGGCGGTGCAGGAATCCTGAAGGTACATATACCCCTCCCCTGTTCCGGCACTTCCTCTTGCAAGTGGAAGCAAAAATTGGAGAGGTATGCTCCCTCTTTGCTCTGTCCACTCCAAGCTTCCGCGGGAGTTGCGGCCTCAAGGCCTCCTGGCGAGTTTGCATGTGGAGGGTGAGGGTTGGCAGGCTCATTTGTGAGCGTTACCGGCTTTCCCTGGCACCCTCCCCCCCCTGCTCCTATTCACGGTACTGGCCGGGAGCTGCCGCATCATGCGAGCAGCCCCGACACTTAAGCAATGGGGCCGGCGGTAACCCCTGCCCCGCCCCCTCCCCGCTCCCCGCTCCCCGCTCTCCGCTCAATTTTACTGAACTTGCCGGGAGCTGCCGCATCATGCGAGCAGCCCCAGCGCTTAAGCAATGGGGCCGGCGGTAACGCCCGCCCCCTCCCAGCTCCCCGCTCTCCGCTCCATTTTACTGAACTTGCCGGGAGCTGCCGCATCATGCGAGCAGCCCCGGCGCTTAATCAATGGGGCCGGCGGTAACCCCCGCCCCCTTCCCGCTCCCCGCTCCATTTTACTGAACTTTCCGGGAGCTGCCGCATCATGCGAGCAGCCCCGGTGCTTAAGCAATGGTGCCGGCGGTAACTTCCGCCCCCCATTCCTCCCCGTTCCATTTGACAGGCATGGCCAGGAGCTGCCGCACTATGCGAGCAGCCCCACCGCCTAAGCGAGGGACCTGCGATCCACACGGCAGCCCCCTCCCCTCCACCCCTCTACATTACAGCCCTAATCTGACCTGCGTCCCTCTATTGATCGACCTGTAGAGTCTCGCAGTGCCGCACCGTGCCCCTGCCTCTTCCCCTTTTAGCCCCTACACGGCGCCTTTGGCTGACTATTATGATCGGTGGTGGGGGCATAGGGAGTTTTTCACCCCCAACACCTGAGCATCCCATACCGCCCCCCCTACCCCTTTCCCTCCCACTAGCAGTACTCATGGGGGTTCTGTGTACATGAGCAGCTTTTTATGTGGCCCCCTAGGCACCAAGGACCGGCTCCAGCACCACTGTGGCCCTAGCACCTCCCCTTACTGTAGCCAAATGGGTTTTTTATCCCCCCCCCCCACACACCCTGGGCCCAGTCTTTTTGGCGGGACCCCTTATGTCAGGCAGTTACCGTGTAGCTTCTCACTCCGCACTTTCCATTCAAAATGTCTGATGAAGTCTCTGCTGCCACCTACTGTGCCACATATTTAATATTGCCTGTACAGCGGATTACTGGTGCCCCTTTTATTAATTCATGCCCTCCTAAACCATGGGGCACTATGGGTCTCAGTTTTTGCCTGTTTGTATCTCCCTCCCTCCCCTCCCAACCCCCAGGAGCAGGGGTTGCTTTGTGTTTTTCCTCCTTCGCAGGTGTCAGACGTCAAGGCCAAAGTGGGTCCCGCAAGCGCCGGGCCCGTCGCCGCTTCTGGTGGAAGTAGGCGCCCCAGTTCCTCCAGGCGGCGCTCACCGTCGTCTTCTGATGGTATGTCGGGTGCGTCTGAGGAGTCTGGTCTGATGTGGCATTCAAAACCGTAAGAGGCAGGTGCCTACCATCCATTCAGCCTGGTCACTGTAGTGGCCCTTTGGGTTGCAGTTCCTGTACCTGCTACTTCGGTGGTGCCGTCCCTGATTACACTACGCCTGGTGAGTACCGATGCACACTCTTGGATGCGTGCACCCTAAAAAAAATATAAAAAAAACCTTCCCCAAATCATTCTTATAGATCAGCGTTACGTGATTTCATGTGCAACGTTTTTGGGTTTATAACTCTTATATTTCTTTTAGCTTGCTACTTTATAGCAATACAGTATATATAAAAAAAAAAGCTGGTAGCTCAAACATCCAGGCTTTCTGAGTTCAAACCGCTTTCAGCCTCAAAAAAATTAATTAAAAAAAATAAAAATGAAAATGTTTACTTGTTTTCACGGAAGTTCACCAGCTGTTTTACTTGTTATATACGGTGAGTTATTCTATACTGTGGTGTGTAAGGCTTTTACTGTCGGCGGGGGTTCAATTCCAGGTATTTGTTAACCCACGATCCAAAGGGTTTTATTTTAGCAGGAGTATGGCTAGGTACTGCTTTAGCCATTGGTATAGTGACCCTCCTTGAGTATAGCTCCCACTGGTTCATTCCCGGTAGATGGGTATATAAAAAAAAATAAAAGAAATATCTAAAAAAAAAAAAAAAATTGAGTATGATATAGATATACAAGGAATGACATAATATGCCGTGGTATTTCGCATATTCCGTAATAATATAATAAACATAGTAGAGTATGGGTAGTGGTATATTCGGTTTCTTTCCTGTGTAAAGTAGTACTTCCTGTTGGGCTCTTACCTTTGGCACTATGCCGTGTGTATTTAAAAAAAAAAAATTATAATAATCATTTAATTTGTTCTATTTGTGCTTTCAATACTGTCATATATGGCAGGGTTTTATTCATATATACAGGGGCCAAAAAAAAAAAAAAAAAGGGGGCATGAAAAGATATCCCTCTTGTGTAGTGGTTGCCATACTTGCTTCTAGTATACAAGGTTGGAATTTGAATCCTGGCAGAAACATTCAGTAATAGAGATAACTTTGTATATTTACTATTTTCTAAGCTCTGGGCTCTGGGCTATGATGCAGTAGCTGTGAGTTCGGACTCCCTCACAAATTTTTGCTTGTTTGTATTTCAATTGCCTCATGTCCAGTGTTATAGGAGTTGCAGTTTGGTGGGTTTCAGTAGGGACGAATCCAAGGGGGATACCCGCGATGTGTGCGACACAAGAGGCCTTATTCTAGTGCAGCTGTGTTGTTCGGCTCGGCGGTATTGGGCGCAGCGGTTGCAGGGTTTGTACGTGGCTCCGCTGCCTCTATTTGGGTGTATATTGCAGGATCCGTGTCTCAGGTATAATCGGAAGTTAAGACGGAAGCGGATATCCGGGTCCGTTCGTTCGTCGCTCAGGGTAGAGCTTTAAAAAGATGCAAACACAATTCATGAAATTTCACTTTAATCTGCAGCCTTTCAATCCCCGTTCTTATCTAGGTTTTGGAGCGGATCAGACACACTGATTGGTCCTCTTACTGGCCTTCACAGGCCGGCATGCTGACCCTCCAAAATATAATTTTCATGCATCGTTCCAATGTACGGTAGGCGATTCGGTTGTAATAAGTGAGTATTTACTTTGGTAAGTCATGTTTCATCTCCTTCAGCCTTCTGTTTTGGCTGATTGATATTTCATCCAAGGTGTTTGTCTCTTCATTCTAGGCCGCACTGCGTTTGGGGTTTTATCCCAGGTTTTGTATGGGGTAATAGTTCTATTGGGCTTAGGGCCCGTCTATACATTACGATCCAGCGAATCTAAGTGGTGTGTACCTCCTCTCCGCCCGGTTTCGATCCGGCGGTTAGTTGGGTATTCGGTTATGACTTTACTATGGTGGGGCTTCAATTCCTTTTCCTCAGCTTGGTTTTTCATCTGCGGTTTTACATTTCACCAAAAAAAAAAAATAGAATATATATAACTAATTTAATACATAATTAGGAAAAAAAATAAAATGTCATTTGTATGGAATAGAGGTATTCTGTGGCTAGTTATATGATCGATCCTCTATGTGGTGGCTGCTCAGGCTAATTGTTTTTTCTTTCAGGTTCGTGGTGTTTGCTGGTTGGCCTTTCGGATATCTTCCGTGGGTTTGGAGAGAGGACCACGGCCCGGTGGGCGTTTTTGGTTGTCGAGAGGTGGAAGTTTTTGTAACGGGATCCAGGATTCCAGGTGGTTGGTATAGAATTGTGCCAGGGGCACGGTGATGCTGGAGACCCAGCTGAGATAATTTCCCTGGCCTATTCCGTAGCTTTGGACCTCATGGTTCTTACGTATGTTTATCCCGGTCATTTTTAGGAGGTTGGTGATAATCTCCCAGGTGGGTTGTTTCTGGGCTATATATGGAAATGCGTTGAGGATACAATACAAAGGTATAGATCAAGGGGTGGTAGTTTGTCACCGTTATTGGATGTTTCAGCTGTATAGTATAGTGGTTCAGCTGGATCAACGACCTCTCACCTTCTTTCTCCGGACGCAGGGGATTTCCTCTTTTCGTGGCTCAGTCCTGGGGGTAGATTTGTGGGAGTTGTGTTGCCTTCTTCTGAACCCTCTCCAGCTCCGGTATGTCTGCTTGTTTACGGGACACCAGAACTGTATACTGTCCTTCATGGTGGTTTGACTAGTTTTTTAAATGGGGGTTGGGCTATGTTCTCCTCACGGGTTTCTACCCCCCGTTTTCATCAACCGGTTTTCTTATTGGCATTGGTTTTTAATGGTACCTGATGTAGTTTTGTATTTTAGTCGGTAAAATTCCTTTTTGGCCTGTAAGAAGGGTTTAAACAGACCCTGTTCTGCTGGGTGCTGGTCGGAGCCCCGTTTGGAGAACGGGTCTCCTTCGTGGCGGCATTTGAGTACAGCGGAGATATGGTGGGAGCAGATGGCGTGCTTGCCCGCTGGGAGTCCAGCTGTGGGCATACTGCTCTGATGATTACGGCTTAACTTGCCTGCTGGGAGTCCAGCGGTGGGCATACCGCTCTGATGATTACGGTTTAACTTGCCCGCTGGGAGTCCAGCGTTTGGCATACTGCTTTTAAATTATGGTTTATTAAGGTTTGTCGCTTTAATAAAAAAGCTGTGGCCGATCACCATCCAACAATAAAATTATACAGTTGTCTGTGTTGTTTGTTATGGTTCAAGGTTGGGTAAAGGGGCCAGAGGTGATTAAAGGTGTTTTCCCCTTCCCATGTTTCCCTGAATACCGGCAGTCTGGCAAGAGCCCGACTGTATAGGGAGGGTGCTTAGGGACTGATGGTCCCCCCCCCATTCCCCTTTCTCCTTTAGGGCATTCTGGAGCTGGCCCCGTCGTGTAAGGTTTGAGTAGGTGGTAAATTAGGATGGCCGTTAGGGGTTAATTCTCTGGGGGAACCTCCTTAGACAGGATGGGGGCGGTGCAGGAATCCTGAAGGTACATATACCCCTCCCCTGTTCCGGCACTTCCTCTTGCAAGTGGAAGCAAAAATTGGCCCTCCCTCCCTTTTGCGGTTATCATTGAGAGGCGGGTCGAGGTGCGCGGTTGTGATCAGTTATGGATACTTGGTTATTCTGTGTTGTTTTTTCTATTTCTTCAGATCCCTCGCTGGGAGTCAAGCAGTTTGGATATCGCTCCGATGATTTTGGCTTTGGAGAGCTGCGAATTCTGGTTGAGTTTATGAAGTCACAGCGGGCGGCATTTGAGTACAGCGGAGATATGGTGGGAGCAGATGGCGTGCTTGCCCGCTGGGAGTCCAGCTGTGGGCATACTGCTCTGATGATTACGGTTTAACTTGCCTGCTGGGAGTCCAGCAGTGGGCATACCGCTCTGATGATTACGGTTTAACTTGCCCGCTGGGAGTCCAGCGTTTGGCATACTGCTTTGATATTATGGTTTATTAAGGTTTGCCGCTTTAATAAAGAAGCTGTGGCCGATCACCATCCAGCAATAAAATGATACAGTTGTCTGTGTTGTTTGTTATGGGTCAAGGTTGGGTAAAGGGGCCAGAGGTGATTAAAGGTGTTTTCCCCTTCCCATGTTTCCCTGAATACCGGCAGTCCTTCATACTGTTTCCAACTCCAGACTCTGTCATTGTGCCACTCAGTGGCCTCCTTATACTGCTGCCACCTCAAGACTCTGTCATTGTGCCCCTCGGTAGCCTCCTCATACTGCTCATTTTGCCACTCATTGACCTTCTCTTAATGCTGCTGCTGCTGCCACCGCCCCCATGCTCTGTCATTGTGCCACTCGGTGGCCTCCTCATACTGCTACCACCTCCAGACTCCTTCATTTTGCCACTCATTGACCTTCTCTTGATGCTGCTGCTGCCACCGTCACTAGGCTCTGTCATTGTGCCACTCGGTGGCCTCCTCATACTGCTGCCAACTCCAGACTGTCATTGTGCCACTCGGTGGCCTCCTTATACTGCTGCCACCTCAAGACTCTGTCATTGTGCACTCGGTGGCCTCCTCATACTGCTCACAACTCCAGACTCTGTCATTTTGCCAATTGGTGACCTTCTCTTGATGATGCTGCTGATGCTGTTGCTGCCTCCTCCAGGCTCTGTCGTTGTGCCACTCAGTGGCCTCTTCATACTGTTGCCACCTCCAGACTCTTTCATTTTGCCTCTCGGTGGCCTTCTCCTGATGCTGCCAAATCCAGACTGTGTCATTGTGCCACTCGGTGGCCTCCTCATACTGCTGCCACCTCCAGACTATGTCATTGTGCCACTCGTTGGCCTCCTCATACTGCTGCCAACTCCAGACTCTGTCATTGTGCCACTCAGTGGCCTCCTCATACTGCTGCCAACACCAGACTGTGTCATTGTGCCACTCGGTGGACTCTTCATACTGTTTCCAACTCCAGACTCTGTCATTGTGCCACTCAGTGGCCTCCTTATACTGCTGCCACCTCAAGACTCTGTCATTGTGCCCCTCGCTAGCCTCCTCATACTGCTCATTTTGCCACTCATTGACCTTCTCTTAATGCTGCTGCTGCTGCCACCGCCCCCATGCTCTGTCATTGTGCCACTCGGTGGCCTCCTCATACTGCTACCACCTCCAGACTCCTTCATTTTGCCACTCATTGACCTTCTCTTGATGCTGCTGCTGCCACCGCCACTAGGCTCTGTCATTGTGCCACTCGGTGGCCTCCTCATACTGCTGCCAACTCCAGACTGTCATTGTGCCACTCGGTGGCCTTCTTCTGATGCTGCTGCTGCTGCCACTACCTCCAGACTCTGTCATTGTGCCACTCGGTGGCCTCCTTATACTGCTGCCACCTCAAGACTCTGTCATTGTGCACTCGGTGGCCTCCTCATACTGCTCACAACTCCAGACTCTGTCATTTTGCCAATTGGTGACCTTCTCTTGATGATGCTGCTGATGCTGTTGCTGCCTCCTCCAGGCTCTGTCGTTGTGCCACTCAGTGGCCTCTTCATACTGTTGCCACCTCCAGACTCTTTCATTTTGCCTCTCGGTGGCCTTCTCCTGATGCTGCCACCTCCAGACTCTGTCATTGTGCCACTCGTTGGCCTCCTCATACTGCTGCCAACTCCAGACTCTGTCATTGTGCCACTCGTTGGCCTCCTCATACTGCTGCCAACACCAGACTGTGTCATTGTGCCACTCGGTGGAATCTTCATACTGTTTCCAACTCCAGACTCTGTCATTGTGCCACTCAGTGGCCTCCTTATACTGCTGCCACCTCAAGACTCTGTCATTGTGCCCCTCGGTAGCCTCCTCATACTGCTACCTCCTCCAGACTCTGTTATTGTGCCACTCAGTGGCCTCCTCATACTGCTGCCAACTCCAGACTCTGTCATTGTGTCACTCGGGGGCCTCCTCATACTGCTCCCAACACCAGACTCTTTCATTTTGCCAATCGGTGACCATCTCTTGATGATGCTGCTGCTGCTGTCTCCTCCAGGCTCTGTCGTTGTGCAACTCAGTGGCCTCTTCATACTGCTGCCACCTCAAAACTCTGTCATTGTGCCACTCGGTGGCCTCCTCATACTGCTGCTACCTCCAGAGTCTGTCATTGTGCCACTCGGTGGCCTTCTCATACTGCTGCAAACTTCAGACTCGGTCATTGTGCCATTCGGTGGCCTTCTCCTAATGCTATTGTATATATATGGGCGGGTGGCTCTCACCTGGTAGCTATGGTGGGTGCTGCTAACTCAAATTTGGGTGCCCGATCCCAAAATAATAAAGAGCTAAAACAAGAAAAAGAGTGAGCACTCACAACATCTGCGTCATATGGTAGTAAATTATTTTACTTATGGGATATGACCTATACGGTCAGACAATTATACACCATTCACAATATAAAATACATTAGCATAAAATAAACTAAAATGTTGCAAATTGGTACCAATATTTTCCAACTGGTGCCGGGGTGAGAACCTGTTGCCACAGATTATGACAATTCATGTAGCAGTGTCCAATCACTTCCACTACCTGTTATATCACACACCGCACATTAAATCGAAACGTCCTGAAAGTTCCTCATATAGGGCACTTTAAAGTAACTTGTCTCCAATGCAAACAGTCACCGTGCTGAGCAATTCCTCCAGAAATGCTTAATCCAGCCAAAAAGATAATGGCGAAGTCCGTGTCCCAAACTACAGTTTTGCAATTCCTACCTGGTTCCTGAGGTGTGTCTCGCTGTGTGGCGTCTCACGCTCCTTCCACGAGGCGAGCGGTGCCGGCAGTTTGGGCGTCTTGCGCCGCACGTCTCAGGCCGGTGACGTCACAGTATCGCTGGATCCAACAGGTAGGAGTCTGATCAGCAATGTTCGCTGCAAACTGGGTCTGTAGTTATTCGCTGAAGATTTATTCATGCATGGCCATGCAATCTATAAGAGGGTCCAGTAGACTAGGTGGGCGCTTTCTCCTTTTCTTTCACCAGACGCGTTTCGGGGCGTCTACACCCCTTCCTCAGTGGTCAAAGCGCCATTGATCATTATCCACCTTTTATAGTCTGTTTGGTAATCCACAAAAACAGGAATCCGGATAATCTGGATATAATTACTTCCGGTGCGGTTTTTGGTGCGATATATATATGCGGTTTTTCTAAACCTATTGCGTTTTTTGTTAAAATTATACCTAACACATTGCAATATTATACCCGACTCAGTACTTAGGATAAAAAATGATAATTTAATACTTTAATACATAAAATATAAAAACTTATGTTAAAATTAATAAATACACATACATGCTAACCCTTTCTATAAACCCATTAATAAACATCGGCTGATATGCCTACAGAGGACATTAATATATAAATATAAATAAGGAGGGAGGTTATAAGAGAGATAAAATTTCTGCTAATGAGAATTTCTGCCAATGAAATAAATGTAGAATACTATAGAAAAAATCCTTTAACTAGAGAATTGGCTGATGGGAAAGTAGTTGATTCATTCAAACATACCTCCCTAAAAAAAGAGATCTAAAATGTTCCCACGGAATGAGATAAGCAAAGAGATAGCAACCTTTTAAAAATGTGTTGAAGATGACCTAAGGAAGATGAAAGTTAGACCTCCTACTAATAATAATTTAACGAAACGGGAGAGTCACTCCAAAAAGACAATAAGGTAACCATACGCCCGGCTGATAAAGGCGGAGCCACGGTAATTCTAGACACTGATCAATATAACAAGGAGTGTCTGAGACTGTTAGCTGATCAGGCTACATATATAAAACTTAAGAGTGATCCAATACAGGGTTTTTATCGGGGCTTGGAGGATCTGTGTAAGAGAGGATTGGAACAGGGAATTCTCCTAAAACAAGAACTGGGGTTTATCTTAGACACAGAGAGAAGGCTACCTACCTTCTACTGTTTGCCCAAGGTACATAAGAGTTTGACGGATCCTCCGGGACGCCCCATAGTGTCCGGAATAGGATCCGTCACTTCCAACCTATCTAGATACATAGATCTTCAGCTCCAACCTGTGGTGAAAAATACGAAAACCTAATTGAAAGATACCACACAGATTATCCAGATTCTGGAGGGATTGACAATTGAACCGGACTGGATTATGGGAACTTTAGATATCCAATCCCTATATACAGTCATAGACCATCAACAGGGATTGGAGGCAGTCGAACAACAACTGATAAAAAATGGTACATTCGAAGACCCCCAAATAAAATTGATACTGGAAGGCATCCAGTATATTTTACAACACAATTATTTTTATTTTGAGGGGGAGTATTACTTGCAGAGATGTGGCACCGCCATGGGGACCAGATTTGCCCCAAGTTACGCCAATTTATTTTTGGCAGAATGGGAATCTACTACCATCGTGCCCAGACTTGGGGCGGATCTGATCCTGTGGCGGCGTTACATCGATGACGTGATATTCATTTGGAGAAAGGGAGAGACAGAATTAATTAAGTTTCTGGAAGAGATTAATAGTAATAACCGAAATTTAGTCTTCACATCCAATATCAGGGAGGAAACTGAATTTTTGGATCTATTGATAAAAAAAGAGGGTGACCATTATTCTTGCAGCACATATCAGAAACCGACTGCGAAGAATGGTTTCATCCTCTTTGATAGTTGCCACCTACCCAGGTGGCTACTAAATGTCCCATTAGGTCAATTCCGGAGAATTAAAAGAAATTGTACTAAACCTGATAAATTTGAGGAAGAGGCAGCCAGAATGAAATCGCAATTTATAGATAAGAAATATCCAGCAACGGTTTTGGATGAATCTCTAAATAAGGTGAGAGAACTCGAAAGAAAGTCCTTTTTTGAAGAAAAAACAATAACTGAGACAACTGAGGATCCTAAGAGTGATATTAAAGTAATCTTAACTTTTAGCAGCGATTGCAAAAAGATAAAAAATATTATATCCAAACACTGGCATCATGTTGTAAGTGATAAGGTTATAGGCTCACTACTGCCTAATGTACCGAAAATAATATACACAAAGGCCCCAAACTTAAAACTCAAAATAGCCCCGTCAGTGAAAGAAAAAGGACCCATAATGACTAACTTAGGATCCTATATAAATTTTAAAGGTTTTTTCAAATGCGGGAGATGTATGGGGTGCAGGATGAGCCTACAAGCAAGAAAAACAACTACAGTACACTCAGCACACAATTCTTTTGTCTGGGAAATTAATAATTGCCTTACTTGCAACTCATCTCGAGTTATCTATTTGATACAGTGTCCATGTAAACGCCAATATATTGGCAGAACAAAAAGATTATTAAAAACTAGAATAAGTGAACACGTATCAAATATTAAAAAGGGCTATTTAAAACACTCCCTCTCTAAACACTATGATGAAGTACACAATAGGGATCCATCTAAATTGTTTTTTGTGGCTTTAGAAAAAATTGACAGACACTGGAGAGGGGGTAATTATATTAGGAGGATGTCCAGAGCCGAATCGAAACACATCTATGAATTTGGCTGCTTATTACCAGCAGGCCTAAATTCGGACCTGGAGATCTTCGGTTTTCTATAGGGTGCTGGTCCCTTCCCTGATGGAGGGTCCCATAGTTAGCCGTTTATCGGCTCTGGGGCCCCCCCTCGGAGTGGAGATCAGCGCCCCTAACTTCTGAACCCCACTTTCTACATTTATTTCATTGGCAGAAATTCTCATTAGCAGAAATTTTATCTCTCTTATAACCTCCCTCCTTATTTATATTTATATATTAATGTCCTCTGTAGGCATATCAGCCGATGTTTATTAATGGGTTTATAGAAAGGGTTAGTATGTATGTGTATTTATTAATTTTAACATAAGTTTTTATATTTTATGTATTAAAGTATTAAATTATCATTTTTTATCCTAAGTACTGAGTCGGGTATAATATTGCAATGTGTTAGATATAATTTTAACAAAAAACGCAATAGGTTTAGAAAAACCGCATATATATCGCACCAAAAACCGCACCGGAAGTAATTATATCCAGATTATCCGGATTCCTGTTTTTGTGGATTACCAAACAGACTATAAAAGGTGGATAATGATCAATGGCGCTTTGACCACTGAGGAAGGGGTGTAGACGCCCCGAAACGCGTCTGGTGAAAGAAAAGGAGAAAGCGCCCACCTAGTCTACTGGACCCTCTTATAGATTGCATGGCCATGCATGAATAAATCTTCAGCGAATAACTACAGACCCAGTTTGCAGCGAACATTGCTGATCAGACTCCTACCTGTTGGATCCCGCGATGCTGTGACGTCACCGGCCTGAGACGTGCGGCGCAAGACGCCCAAACAGCCGGCACCGCTCGCCTCGTGGAAGGAGCGTGAGACGCCACACAGCGAGACACACTATCAGGAACCAGGTAGGAATTGCAAAACTGTAGTTTGGGACACGGACTTTGCCATTATCTTTTTGGCTGGATTAAGCATTTCTGGAGGAATTGCTCAGCACGGTGACTGTTTGCATTGGAGACAAGTTACTTTAAAGTGCCCTATATGAGGAACTTTCAGGACGTTTCGATTTAATGTGCGGTGTGTGATATAACAGGTAGTGGAAGTGATTGGACACTGCTACATGAATTGTCATAATCTGTGGCAACAGGTTCTCACCCCGGCACCAGTTGGAAAATATTGGTACCAATTTGCAACATTTTAGTTTATTTTATGCTAATGTATTTTATATTGTGAATGGTGTATAATTGTCTGACCGTATAGGTCATATCCCATAAGTAAAATAATTTACTACCATATGACGCAGATGTTGTGAGTGCTCACTCTTTTTCTTGTTTTATTTCTTCTCCTAATGCTGTCAACTAGAGACTGTGTCATTGTGCCACTCGGTGGCCTCCTCATACTGCTGCCAACTCTAAACTCTGTCATTGTGACATTCGGTGGCCTTCTCCTGATGCTGTCAACTCCAGACTGTGTCATTGTGCCATTCGGTGGCCTCCTGACACTGCTGCCATCTCCAGACTGTCATTTTACCACTCGGTGGCCTTCTCCTGATGCTGCCAACCCCAGACTGTGTCATTGTGCCACTCGGTGGACTCCTCATACTGCTGCCAACTCTAGACTCAGTCATTGTGCCACTCGGGGGCCTTCTCCTGATGCTGCTGCTGCCACCTTAAGATTCTGTCATTGTGCCACTCGGTGGCCTCCTCATACTGCTGCCAACTCCAGACTGTCATTGTGCCACTCGGTGACCTTCTCCTAATGCTGCTGCTGCCGCCACCTCCAGACTCTGTCATTGTGCCACTCGGTGGCCTCCTCATACTGCTGCCAACTTCAGATTCTGTCATTGTGTCACTCGGTGGCCTCCTCATACTGCTCCCAACACCAGACTCTGTCATTTTGCCAATCGGTGACCATCTCTTGATGATGCTGCTGCTGCCGCCTCCTCCAGGCTCTGTCGTTGTGCAACTCAGTGGCCTTTTCATACTGCTGCCACCTCAAAACTCTGTCATTGTGCCACTCGGTGGCCTCCTCATACTGCTGCCACCTCCAGAGTCTGTCATTGTGCCACTCGGTGGCCTCCTCATACTGCTGCAAACTCCAGACTCTGTCATTGTGCCATTCGGTGGCCTTCTCCTAATGCTGTCAACTCCAGACTGTGTCATTGTGCCACTCGGTGGCCTCCTCATACTGCTGCCAACTCTAGACTCTGTCATTGTGCCATTCGGTGTCCTTCTCCTGATGCTGCCAACTCCAGACCCTGTCATTGGGCCACTCTGTGGTCTCCTTATGCTGCTTCCACCTCCTTACTATGTCATAGGTCCACTCTGTTGACTTCTCATGCTGTTTCCACCCACCCCACTTCATGGATGGTCTACTGTTTTGGATTTCGGCCTGGCTGACCTCTATACACTCCCACAATGTATTTAAAATGAAACAAACAAGATGTGCTTTAACTGCAGACTGTCAGCTTTAATATGAGGGTATTTACATCCAAATCAGGTGAACGGTGTAGGAATTACAACAGTTTGCATATGTGCCTCCCACTTGTTAAGGAACCAAAAGTAATGGGACAATTTGCTTCTCAGCTGTTCCATGGCCAGGTGTGTGTTATTCCCTCATTATCCCAATTACAATGAGCAGATAAAAGGTCCAGAGTTCATTTCAAGTGTGCTATTTGCATTTGGAATGTGTTGCTGTCAACTCTCAAGGTGAGATCCAAAGAGCTGTCGCTATCAGTGAAGCAAGCCATCATTAGGCTGAAAAAACAAAACAAACCCATCAGAGAGATAGCAAAAACATTAGGCGTGGCGAAAACAACTGTTTGGAACATTCTTAAAAGGAAGGAACGCACCGGTGAGCTCAGCAACACCAAAAGACTCGGAAGACCACGGAAAACAACTGTGGTGGATGAACGAAGAATTTTTTCCCTGGTGAGGAAAACACCCTTGACAACAGTTGGCCAGATCAAGAACACTCTCCAGAAGGTAGCTGTATGTGTGTCAAAGTCAACAATCAAGAGAAAACTTCACCAGAGTGAATGCAGAGGGTTCACCACAAGATGTAAACCATTGGTGAGCCTCAAAAACAGGAAGAAAAAGTCCAGCAATGAAACCCTTAATTCAAAAAGATAGCTAATGTTTAATAAGAATAACAACAAACTAACCTATATAGCTACCGAGGTAGGTCCACACTTGGCTGGGTGAGCTATCTAATGGGTGGGGGAGAGGTGTCCCTATACTGCTACCCTGATGTACACCTCAGCCCAGGGACGTCCCCTGGTGGTGGAGACTCCCTGTCCTCGAGCCTAGCCTCGCCTCCTGTCTACCCCTAAGACGGTGACAGGTGGTGAAAGCTGGTTACCGGAGTGGCCTACCGATCGATAACTAAAACACTCACAACAAGATAGAAAAAAGGTGCCCACTGTATGCAACTCTCGTAATGGTACGCCAGGAGGTACACGGTACACCAAGTATTGTATAAAAAACACCCTCTAGTATGATAGTTGAGGATGATAATCTAGAATGATAAATAAAAGAAACCCGACGCGTTTCACCCATGAAGTGGGATCATCAGGGGGTGATGGGAGGTGAATATATAATGATATTTAGAAAACCTCAGTAATCAACAAACGGAGCGCAGATGCGTCAAACAAGCTCCGTTAGACGGGTGTAAATAGTATTGAGTATTAGAATCGGACCCAAGTCATACACAACATGCGGTCCTCTATGGAAAAAAGAGAGACATACAGTACAGACCAAAAGTTTGGACACACCTTCTCATTCAAAGAGTTTTCTTTATTTTCATGACTATGAAGGCATCAAAACTATGAATTAACACATGTGGAATTATATACATAACAAACAAGTGTGAAACAACTGAAAATATGTCATATTCTAGGTTCTTCAAAGTAGCCACCTTTTGCTTTGATTACTGCTTTGCACACTCTTGGCATTCTCTTGATGAGCTTCAAGAGGTAGTCCCCTGAAATGGTCTTCCAACAGTCTTGAAGGAGTTCCCAGAGATGCTTAGCACTTGTTGGCCCTTTTGCCTTCACTCTGCGGTCCAGCTCACCCCAAACCATCTCGATTGGGTTCAGGTCCAGGGACTGTGGAGGCCAGGTCATCTGGCGCAGCACCCCATCACTCTCCTTCATGGTCAAATAGCCCTTACTTTCAAAGTTTTCCCAATTTTTTGGCTGACTGACTGACCTTCATTTCTTAAAGTAATGATGGCCACTTGTTTTTCTTTACTTAGCTGCTTTTTTCTTGCCATAATACCAATTCTAACAGTCTATTCAGTAGGACTATCAGCTGTGTATCCACCTGACTTCTCCTCAACGCCACTGATGGTCCCAACCCCATTTATAAGGCAAGAAATCCCACTTATTAAACCTGACAGGGCACACCTGTGAAGTGAAAACCATTTCAGGGGACTACCTCTTGAAGCTCATCAAGAGAATGCCAAGAGTGTGCAAAGCAGTAATCAAAGCAAAAGGTGGCTACTTTGAAGAACCTAGAATATAACATATTTTCAGTTGTTTCACACTTGTTTGTTATGTATATAATTCCACATGTGTTAATTCATAGTTTTGATGCCTTCAGTGTGAATCTACAATTTTCATAGTCATGAAAATAAAGAAAACTCTTTGAATGAGAAGGTGTGTCCAAACTTTTGGTCTGTACTGTATATATACACGTGTTGTCCACTACGTGTGCATAATATGGCCGTCATTAATAAATACCATAGTCAGAGGGGCAACTCACTGAATTTCTGCGGTGCCCAATGCCCAATTCGGTATAGTCGTACTGGATAGATACCAGTGCGGTAGGGTATGGTAATAAT
Organism: Bufo bufo; assembly: GCF_905171765.1. Lineage (NCBI taxonomy): Eukaryota > Metazoa > Chordata > Amphibia > Anura > Bufonidae > Bufo > Bufo bufo. The sequence goes on from NC_053390.1 coordinate 399,755,067, forward strand.
AATCACAGGGCATCAATGTTGGTCGCCCTGCGACGTGCCCCAGGCCTGTACTCACGTTAGATAACCATCCTCGCTGGAACGCATGCATCTATCGGAAGCCGGCTATAGGTTTGTGAGGCAACTCGGACCAGGCGGAAATTACGTCTTTGATGTCAGAAGGAGGGATATTTAAATGGGGGGGTAAGTAGCGCACACTGTATCGGACCCTGAGGATGACTCTCCATGCTGACCCTAATAGGATGGTTATCTAACGTGAGTACAGGCCTGGGGCACGTCCACTTTATACCCTTTCAGTCTATAGGATGAATAATTAGGCGCTCATTGTATTTTAGGAGACCTATGGTCAACAAATGTGTATATGTATGAGCCCCTCTCTTGAAGGCTGATCAAATTGGCATCCCTTTGTTATTGAGGTATGTAGGACAAATCCCCTCCTTCCTTTCCTCCATTTTGAGGCCATATTCTCGTTCCAAGTTCAGCAGCATGGTGCATTTTTTCTATTTCACAGTTATATTTCAACCACATGACCTGGGCGGCACTGTGAAGCGCAGGGCGACCAACATTGATGCCCTGTGATTATTATTACCATACCCTACCGCACTGGTATCTATCCAGTACGATTATACCGAATTGGGCATTGGGCACCGCAGAAATTCAGTGAGTTGCCCCTCTGACTATGGTATTTATTAATGACGGCCATATTATGCACACGTAGTGGACAACACGTATATATATATGTCTCTCTTTTTTCCACACAGGACCGCATGTTGTGTATGACTATTACACGACCCGCAACTGCTCAGGTTGTAGACAACTGACTGTATGTATTTTGCCATTCGGCATATATTTATCTATTTACTTATTCATCAAGGTTGGGTCCGATTCTAATACTCAATACTATTTACACCCGTCTAACGGAGCTTGTTTGATGCATCTGTGCTCCGTTTGTTGATTACTGAGGTTTTCTGAATATCATTATATATTCACCTCCCATCACCCCCTGATGATCCCACTTCGTGGGTGAAACACGTCGGGGTTTCTTTTATTTATCATTCTAGATTATCATCCTCAACTATCATACTAGAGGGTGTTTTTCATACAATACTTGGTGCACCATGTACCTCCTGGCGTACCGTCACGAGGGTTGCATACAGTGGGCACCTTTTTTCTATCTTGTTGTGAGTGTGTTAGTTATCGACCGGTAGGCCACTCCGGTAACCAGCTTTCACCACCTGTCACCATCTTAGGGTTAGACAGGAGGCGAGGCTAGGCTCGAGGACAGGGAGTCTCCACCACCATGGGACGTCCCTGGGCTGAGGTGTAGATCAGGGTAGCAGTATAGGGACACCTCTCCCCCACCCATTAGATAGCTCACCCAGCCAAGTGTGGACCTACCTCGATAGCTATATAGGTTAGTTTGTTGTTATTCTTATTAAACATTAGCTATCTTTTTGAATTAAGGGTTTCATTGCTGGACTTTTTCAATTATGTAATTATTACCCTTCAATATCCCCTATTGTACGCCTGCTGGACTTGTAATTCTTGAACTATTTCTGTTATGGCTAGTTTTTTGTCGGGAACCATTTTTACTGATGACCTGGTCAACGAAGCGAGGGACATATTCTCAGACAGGGACGTCCCCGCGCTGGGCCAGGTGGCCACTAGTAAACAGGTATTCAGTGATTTGTATAATTGTTACAAAGATAACATCAAGTCGTGGTGGGAAATTAAATCTCTGGAAAGCTACCTTGGACACAAGATCGTCCCGCGGGGACTTCGTCTCCGGGTACGACCAGCAGATAGAATCTCCTCACCAGCCCTGCTGGTCAAGTGGGAAGACACTCTCACTCAGAGTTCACTAGCTCCTATGACCCTGTTACTAGAGGAGGAAAAACAACTGTTTGATCGTTCCTCTAGGAAATTGCAGGAACAAATAGAAATTGCCTTGAAACTGAGAGACGATCCCGAGTTTTCTAGACGGGAGACGTCCTTACAATCTTCTGTTGATAGGTTTCAGGGGCTCATAAAAGAGCGTAAACACAGGCAATTCGTGAGGGACTTAGGCGACTTTAGGGACAATCGTGCATATTCAGCTGGGCAGGGACTAGCGACGGGGTCAGAACCCTCCTCCTCAGAGATCGACTCATCCGATACTGATTCATATCCTAAACCGTACGGCGGATCCTTTAATCGGGGTCGACCCAATTATAGACGACAAGGGGGACGGGGATGGCCGAGACACGGTGGCTACCGAGGCAAGGGAAGAGGAACACGAGGATCGGGGTATCAAAATACCTCCTCCTCTTCACCTCCCTCTGGTTCCTTCAACAGTACCATGCCGCAGCAACAGCCCCCCTCTTCTTCTTTTTTAGAGAAGGGTGTGATCCCTTATCAGCTTCGGGATCGCAACCGGCAGGACAGGGGACAGTAGCGGATCTCCAGATCATTAATCTGTCGACTAGGAGTCTCAGTCCGGAGGAGGTGGGGGTCCTTAAGAGGGGACTGTCGTTCGTACCAACCACGA